>NC_136539.1:20831692-20856692 GCF_910591455.1 Pholis gunnellus
TTGGATCCGCTGCACTAATGTGATGCTTTGTCAACTAAATCATTGCAACTCTACCCGGTTAATCAATGACACATGGCAGGTTCTGGCAATGTCAGACCTTCACTGACTCCATTCCCCTCATCTGTGTTGTCATTCCTGTTCCTCTTTTACCACCCCCTCACACACACACACACACACACACACACACACACACACACACACACACACACACACACACAGACACACACACAGACACACACACACACCCCATGTGCCAAACCAGACCACTCTCCATACACACTAATGCTTCTGTTCCCTTCCGAGCAGCTCCATCCGTCTCGTTCACCCCGTTTAGGATTCCCATTTGTTTTCATTTCACAGCTTTCGCAAACACCACACACACACACACACACACACACACACACACACACACACACACGCACACACGCAAGTATCTGCATATGCCTGTGAGAGCATGCAGACATTTATTCACATAAACTCACACATGCACACACCAACTATCACCTTGAGTAGAAAACTCGTCCGCCGCGTCACTTCAGAAAAGAGACTAAATGCTGGGATTTATTCATAAAATCATAAATGGACTGCATTTATTTATTCACCGTCTTTCTACCTCACCGGACAAAGTGCCTTACAATGTGTTGCACAACAATGTGCACAACGTTGCACATCGGGAGCAAGGACACTTTGAAATGCAGACAGGGGCAAGCGGGGATCGAACCGCCAACCTTGTGATTAAAAGAGGACCCGCTCTGGTCTTCGTGAGCTGCTTTTGCCCCAATCGGACATAAAACCTTTGGGCTTTTAGAAAAGAACAGAGAAGGAGAGGGAGGCAGCAGCTGAGGAGGACTGATCCATATCTTAGTATCTGTGTGGTGATTATTTGAATAGCAGCCATGAGGCCTCTGGTCCCTGAACAATCCTCACTGGACTATAAATAACGGCGTGGATACTGTCTTCTTCTTCATCCTCTCCCTCACTCGTACACGTCCAGCGCTCCGGCCCTCCGTCCCTCAACATGTTCTGTGTTAGTGGGTCTCTGTTGGGTGTTTGAAGTATGAAAATGAAGGAGGTGGGTGGGCGTCCGACCACCACACTCAGAGGAGACCCGTGACGCACACAGAACTATCCTCTGACTCCATTAGCATACCTCTGCTGGCTCAGCTACAGATGGCTGGAGCTGCCTCTGCAGCTCTCTTATGTGGCTGCTGTTATATTTGTATGGAGGCTAAGAGGCCTCTGGATTAAATACATCAACTCTTCTCAGATCTGTGACTGTGTGTTTAAGGACGTCAACAAAGAAGACTTTCTTATCGCCAACAGAATCTATCTACTCAATGTGTAGACCGTTAATACGCCGTTATCAAAGTCTGGCTTAAATACTGTTAAGAACATTTAAACATATGCTTGGTCACGCCTCGGTTTTGTACTGTTTAAAGTTTATCGACTTAGTTCATTTCATTTTGTCACATTTTCCCAAAATAGGTTAATTCCTTCATCTTTTCACGTGCGAAGTGTTTGAAAACCACATGAACCTTTGTGTGAAAAGCTCTTTCAAATGTGAAATTGCTGTTTCCTTATGTGACGACTCATTTCCCGTGTGAAACATTTAAAAAAGTTAATTATAAAACATGCAAAACGTGTTTCTGGTGTGATAACTCCTCACGTGAGTTCATTTATTAAATGTTTTGGTCTTTGTATTTTCCAAACCACAGCGGTGGACTTAAGTAAAAGTACTAATACCACACTGTGAAAATACTCCGCTACAGGTAAAAGTACTGCATTCAAAACCTTTCTTACATAAAAGCAAAATATACTGATATAACATACACTGATATAACATCAGTGGTACCCGGAAACAAAATCTACTTTATTGATGAGTTTGCAGGAAAGACATGTTGAAACGCCGTCCAGTTTAATATTAGTGAAGATCCCAATATTTAAATAAGTAAATATATATATTGGAATTTCACGGAAATGTGTATAAAATGATACAGGACACGTCTTTATTTCTAGTTGGTATAATGGTTAACATATAACATATGTATCTAAATTTAAAGGGAATAATGTAAAAGTTAAAGAACACAATTAAAGAACGTTTTTGTTATTATAGAAGTTTCTCTCCTATGGGCACCAGCCTGTGTCCCATTAATCAGTTTGTGCTGGATACATGAGTTTAAGTTGTGCTTTCTAAGAAACCTCACGTGAAATATTAAAGAAATGAATCATTGCAACTAATAATATATATATATATATATATATTACCTGTAAAGCCTTGAGCCGTCAGCGACATGCACATAGGTTGTTCATCTGAACATTAGGGATAAAGAGAGCCGTTTTGGGGCCACTTGGCTGCTGCCTTCCCTGCAGTGGGATAACATTTCACCAGTTTAGATTAGTTCACTCAGGGCCCATCAACACATGTGGAAGTGACCCTCAGACGCCTCTCACTGGCCCGCTGACCGAGCTGTCTGTGTGTGTGTGTGTGTGTGTGTGTGTGTGTGTGTGTGAGTCAGAGGAAGTGCACGGACCAGCTGATGCAGTGTGTGCTATGTTAACCCGTCCAAGGGCAGCATAGCAATAACAAACACACGATCACAGCAGCGCGCTCACCTCTGACCCCTGCACCCTCCGCACAGCCGGCCTGATCGGTATCGCTCTGACAGCCACTCAGGAACCAGCCAACACACACACACACACACACACACACACACAGACACACACACACACACACACACATTCAGACGGACTAAATACTCCACAGGGTCCCCCCTCAATGCAAGATTTCAATCATTGACTCCCTTTAGAGAAATCAAAGAGATTTACTTTGTGAGACAAAAGCTTCCTCATTGGTGTCAGACAGTAAATGATTGACATTCACTTTGAATGCATTGGGCCCCGCCCACCTGGGGGGGGGGGCTGCAAAGTGAAACCATCCACCCTCGTGTACCCTAGTTTACCTACATGGCCGTTTGCTCGTCTGTGTCCAAGCGGTGACGGGTCGTAGACGGGGTTGTTTTGGGGGGAAAATCTGTGACGCCGACGACACGTCTCCAGAAAGCCTCGGGGACCAGCATGCTTCATGGTAGGATCTGTGTGTGTGTGTGTGTGTGTGTGTGTGCGTGTACGTGTTTCTAGGCATGCGTCCTGCTTGTGTCCTGTTCCTGAATCATGGGGAGTATGAGCTGTTGTTATTTGCTTCGGCGTCTGCAGCTCTGCGGCCTCCACAAACCCTCCTTCCTCCCGTGTCTTTGTCCTTTTTTAAAAATGGTTCCTCCCCTCTCCTCCCTCCTCAACTCAGAGCCGACACTTTTAAACCGTATCACTTTCCGTTTCCTCCAAACATCGGCCTGCTCCTGACGTGGGGGCTCTCAGGTGCAGGAGGCCGGCTGCCTGGTTATTAGGACAGACAGCTTGACATGAGTGCATGTGTTGTGTGACCACTACAAGTGGAACGGAGTGGAATTCAGAGTGACTTCCTGCTGCTGTGTGTGTGTGTGTGTGTGTGTGTGTGTGTGTGTGTGTGTGTGTGTGTGTAGCCTTAAATGATATTAAAGCCAGAGAGCATTTTATTTTACTGGCACCGGTCTGAAGACTGTCCTGTCTGTTCTGCTCTTTAGAAGCTGTGTTGTTTTGTTTAAGGAGAGAAACGAGTATCCACCGAGGGGGATAACAGACGTCACGGTACCAACAGTCAGAGTTTTAATTGACTTCATTGAGGCTGAATATTAAGGGCCGAACCCCAAGATGAATTAGGCTCACCTCTGTCGTTTGTCTGAGGCCCTTTTGAGGAGCTCGAGGTTTAACGCAACAGAGTTGGTCGTGAAGGTCTGGCGGCGGCGTCCATGTGGAAGACAATCCCTCTGGCAGGTCAAGTAAACCCAGAAACACTGAACACACTTTCCAAACCTCATTACAGAGACCTCCGCTGTTTTGTTGCTCGTGGGGCCCAATCACCCCCCCCCACCACCCTCCCTGCAATTCTTTTCAAATGAGAATTGAATTTCTTTTTCAAAGTGTTTATGTTATCATTTGCAAATCTTACCAGAAGTGGACCATGAGGCACACTGAGGGGAACTCATACACATGTTTAATGAAGTATTTACAGATAATTCCAACTGTCAAATACTTGTGCCCGATGACATAGTGCAGAGTGCTGACGCTCACAACCGCCTTCCTCCTGCTCCCCCGAGCTCCCACCCTCGTTAAAGCAGGCGGATTTGATTTCAGGTAGGAACCTATTGGGAGGCTGTGTGTGTGTGTGTGTGTGTGGGGGGCCGCCAAAGCGAGGGCCACGGCTTTTTACCGAAAAGGAAAACAATCCTCTGTGGTGTGTATCAGAGCTCAGGAGGGCCCTGACATTGGGGAGGCTGAGATATGGCATAAGGACATTAGAGCGTGCTGTCTCTGATGGAAGCACGGATTTAAACTTCTGCAGTTTGTTTTACACGTTTAAGGTCAGCTGCTGCTGCAGAGCTCTAAGTGTTTCTGGCTCGACATCTAAAAGGAAAAGAAATGAATCTCAATTCAGCCTTTAAATTCATAAATGTTGTGTTGATCGCCACTTTCTAATACGGCACTTTTTAATACAAATTGTGTGTGTGTAACTTGGCTTCCTTAATGGGTAATAAATAATGCATAGATCAGTAATAAGCCTCCAATAAGAACAAATACAGAGTGTGGTAAAAATGAAATTATAAATGTTGATAACATCAATAAACCCTTAATAAGTTGTTAATTAATAGATTTTGGTCGAGATTCTGAACCTTGTTCTTATTTATTAGAAAGGCAAGAAATATATAATTTAAGATTTAAAAAAACATTATCTAAATTTGGTAATAATTTGAACATTTCAGGTCAACATTTGCACACACACACACACACACACACACACACACACACACACACACACACACACACACACACACACACACACACACACTGTATGTATAGATTCTTGAATATATAATAATATCAACGTATTTAGATTAGGAATAATATTCTTCTTTTTTTATCTAATTAAAAAATCAAAACTAATACCTTTTCACTAAATAATTTACATAATAATTATGATGACTCTTATAATAATTGTACAGCTTATAGACGGTGTGAAACTTTAAATATGAACTATTAGTATGGAGTCTCGGGTTTCTCGGGGCCTGCGGGGAGAAAAATGGTGTGAAGGAGCATTAATGGACTCGTGAGTCGTGACCTGCGCATGGAAGCAATTTGGGGAAAGAGTTGAAAGTGTCGTAAAAGAAAAATTAATCCTCGACGGAAACGCGATACATCCTTTAAAAACAACCATTTGGAGCGCTTTGGCCCATCGGTCACTCTTTAATCCAACCAGAGGGACATTAGAGCTGCACACAGACACACTAATACACCAGAACCACCTGACCGCTGAGAGAAACTCCCACAAGTCTGTGTGTTAACGATGGAAATAAGTGAGTCCATTGCGTCCAAGCTTTGCATCTTAAACGTCTTTGATTCGCTCCAATCAGGCGAAACCAACAGAAATATGAAATACGGGTTCTGCAGGAAATATGTATTTATTTTTGCTGTTTTTTGTTTAATAGTCTGTTTTGTGTCACTGCGTCTGTTGTTCGTTATAAGTTAGTTACTTTCGTTTTCAATTAGAGGTGATTGTAGCCAGCACGAGCGTTTAATTTAGCGTAAAACATAGAAAAAAAAGAAAGAGGAGGAAAATCAAAACAGGATGCTATAGAGTATTAATATTATTATTGTTATATTATTATTATTATATTAATATTGTTATTATTATTGTAACTATTATCTATTGTTGTTATTACTATTATTAGGTGGTTAAAATAAACAAATGTCCCTTGTTAATCTACTATTTCATGTATGATGATTATTATTATTATTATTGTTTTTAATTAGTATTCGTAGTATTTTGTGGGTAAAATAAGCAAATCTCTCTTGTTAATCTACTATTTTATTATTATTATTGTTATTATTATTGTTAGTATTGTTATTATTATTATTGGTAGTAGTAGGCCTAGTAGATATCGAGCTAATTCGGTCGGATTTTAATGACACTTCTTTCATCATTTATTATTTTAATAATTTATTTACCTGAGTATCCGTCCTCAGGTAGTTTCTGTGATGCTTTGAGTATTTAGTCCATGTCTGACTTCATATTTTTGGCCTTAAAGGCCTTTTTTTTGTTTTATACACGTTGTCTCATTCTTCATCATCATCATCCTCTTCATCACCCTCATCATCATCCCGCATCACTACCAGCAGAACAGCAGAGAGCTCGTACTCAACCATCACTGTTATGAATAAATGAAGCGCTCTGTGGAGTGAAGCGTTGACATGAGAGAGAGGAAACCCCGGAGAGAACTCCTTTAGGCGCATTGATTTTATGTCGAAAGACAATAAATTGATCCGATAAATAAACGCTTAGAGCTCTGAACACGTGTGTAAATCGTCAATACTTTCTTACAAATAACAACGTGATCAAAATACTTCTTGTTTGTTTGTTTCGATGTGTAGTGAGACGGTTCCCACAACCTCCGACCTGTTATCTTCATTTGTCTGATGAACTTCTGTCCCAAATAGAAAATAAAATATTTTATGAAAGATAATTTGCATCCAATCATTGTTCAGGAAAATATAACGACACCAGAGGAGCTGGAATTATTCCTCGCTTTGCCAAATGAAGGCAATCTAAGATGCAGAAGTCTAATTTAATGTGACACTTTTCTTTTATAATTAGTTTTTTTTGGTTCCTTTCATTTTCCTGTGTATTCTCTTGTTTCTGTCTTTTCCTCTTCACCACACAGCCGCGCTGTTTGCACAAACGCCGCCTCTGCTTTTCTCAGTCCGACACACACAAGGTGACAACAGACAGTCTGAACCAAATCATACAAAAACCGCTTCCCCGCTGCAGGCACGTGACATTACCAAAGCTGAGTCAAAGATGTGCTCGTGACAGTGAATAGAAACAGATCACAAAAGAACATTTGTTTCTTTTATTGTCTTTGTTTTACGCATTTATGTAAATGTTTAGCATGCATCTCTCTCTTTATACTTCCATGATGTAAATTCAGGCCTAAAATAACAAACTTTGGTTATTTATTAATGTTGCTTTTTTTGTGTTGCTTGATCCAAACCAGATCCCTAAATTATTCTGCTGACTTGCTTGAATGTTTAAATGAGTTGTGTGTCAGAGTTCTGCTTCAAATCACTAAAGGGTCACTTTCTATAAATCGGTCTGCTCCCTGGATGTGAAATAAATAAAAGCGTGTTATTCTTTCCTTTCTTTGGAGGGGGGGGGGGGGGGGGTAGTAAGGTGGTGATCGGTCACAGCACACACACACACACACACACACACACACCACTTACCTGTGACACAAATGTGTTCTCAATAACTGTAACTGCATTACTCTCCAATCACAATCGTTTGACACAAAGCTTTGGGGGCCAAAAATACATTTAAAAATCCACATCAATGCTTCACACCAGTGCTATGAATTTGTTTCTAATTCAGGGATCAATATTTCATTCTTCTTCGCGGCATTGTGGAGTGTTTTCACGCGTGTTCGGGCTCCTAGACTCCCACTTTCCACCTAAACAAATGCATGAAACAGATAAAGGGAAGGAGTCTGTGTGAGTCTGTGAGAGGGATGCAGCGGAGGAGCTCTGCAGGCTAACGATTCCCTGCCGGGCTTCAATAATTCACAGCCTCCGCTGCAGCCCGAATGTGGTTGCATGACGAGATGAAGCAAAACGCACAAGAAGAGAACATTTCTCTGAATAAATACAGTGCGATGATGTTCACAACACGCTCGTGGTCTGCTGTTCACTTCCTCTGCAGCATCAAGACAGAATTTAAGTTGTCAAACTTCTCCTCCCGATCTCAGAGAAATAGTTTAAAATATTTAAACAACGAGGGAAAATGACGAGTCTCTCATTTACTTTGCGGTATTTTGGCTGTGAAATTTTGTGCACGTAAAGTGATTAAATATTGACGCAAAAAATACATTTTCGTTGAGTTCACTGGATTTAGGCAGACATGAATTAAGAATGAAAGCATGATACTCCAGATTTAAAGGGAGCTTGTAACAACAAAACGAAATGTTTACGTGAATCCACCTCAAGTTCCCAACAGTCCAATTGATTTAAAGACACTTGCTTAAATAAACTACAGATGCCGCAGGTCACATGACGGGTCCTTCCCAAAGCGGCAGCTTGGGGCTGAATATCCCCCAAACAACCCGCAGACACTTTGGGTTTAACGGCCTGCATGGTGAGAAGTGAAGCTTTAAATTGGGCAGTAACGCTCTTTATGTTAAACCTCTAACGATGAAATCAAAAATAACTGCAAGAGACTCGTGAATGTCACCGAGCAGCCTCGCGACAACCTGCTAGGATAAAAGCCACAAACTGTTCCTTTTTATGATTTTAGAATTGTGTAATACGCTCTTTCTTTTTTTATTCATCATCGCCGTTAGGCCTGCATTTATTCCGGTGTAAAGCAAAAGACATGCCAACAGTCTCACCCCGCGCGCGCGCACAGTCGTCACCGTCATTATCATATTAAACAATATTGACGAATGAGCAGCGAGCAGCGGACTGGCTCTCCGCCACCGGCTGGTTCCACTTAATTCTCGCGTCGCATCTGCATCGGAGCTGCCAGGTGTCTGATACTCGGGCTGCGTTAAAGGAGGTGAGTTCACCGTGTTTCATTAATAAACCGTGTTTATTAATAATGTTTTACTGTAAATGAGAGGTGGTGAAGAGTGTTTCTCCCTAAAGCAGATACTAAACTGGTGAGTTCACTCACTAAAGGTTTGGTTTATAGTGTTTTTTCAGTGATTTTGCTTTGATTTTAATAATATGTACAACATTCTACCTGCTGTTGATCAACACTCCAGAAATCAGGCCTCTGAATCGCAGCTCGAGTCTATTTCCTGGAAAGCTGTATACGCGCACGACTGGCGCAGCATGCACGCCAGACCCTCTAAACACTCAGAGGCCCCGGATCAGTAACCCCCCCCCCCCTCCTCTGCTCTATCTCACTGGTACCCCGTAGCGCGGGTTCCTCTCACACCAACGCAACGCTCCGTGAAATGTGCAGCTAGCGGGCTTTCACGCACAGCCAGAGAGTTGCAGTTTTGTTGCTCAATTCGGTTGCGCATGTTCTCGTTTAAAGACATGTGTGTATGTGTGTGCGCATGAAAGAACTCCCTTGTTGCAGTTTATATACCGTGAGGCCGCAGAGACAGTGGTGGATGCAAATCCGAGGAGCCTCGGTGACTCAGCTGAGAGTCGAACGGAAATCACAAACAGAGTTCGAGTTGCAGAGAATTCAAGTCAAATATTTGCGTTAATACGCGCAATACAATATACTCACGTGCACGTATTTCTGTTATAATAAGTTCACATTTCTGACCACTCCACCTTTCTTAAAAACACAATGATGCAGCAAATCACGACTTATTACCTTTTTCCCACAGAAACATTTTATGTCATGAATGGTAGCCTACTGTTAGTTCGATAAATATTATTTTGCATTTAGAAATCACTCCATATCATTTGACCCTCGCCGACTTCCTTATGTATGAGACACCACAGGGACACCTGTCAATCACAGGTCAAGGCTACATCTTCAGTCAGTGTGTGTGTGTGTGTGTGTTTCATATAAGCACCAGTGGCTGATCGTTAGAAATGAGCCTGTGTCCATTTGTATCCAAATGTGCGCGCACACACCTGACACACATTCTGTATTTTTCTGTATTTTCAGTAAAACACACACAAAACGGATATATATATATACACACACACATAGTGAATTGCGCGCCACAGACAACGCGCGTGCGTTTTGCGCAACAACACGACGATGACCCGGTCAGCTGTGCGCGCTCGTGTGCATGCTGTTACGTTCACTGCTGCTGAACGACACGGAGCAGGAGGCGTTCACTGACCATCCAGTGTGTCTGTGAGTCGCTTTAACTTTTGTTACCATAACTTTTTTTGTGGGGGGGGGGGGGGGGGGGGGGCGGCGTTTATACGCGCTTGCGCAAGGTATATCATTGACAGGAACCCTGCAGGCATCTGTAATAACAGCAGAGAAAGAGGGAAGGAACTTATTATTAGGCTACTTATTAACGTGTATCAGCGCGTGGACTTCACCTCGGGCGGCATTATCTGCGGGATGATACTGGCATGTGTGAAAGTGTTAGAGGGGAGCTGATAAGTTCCTGCTGCGTGAAGCACAAATATTCTTTCTCTGCAGGAAAAAAAGAAAAGTAACAAAATGAGCTCTATCTTCGTCAAGGTCTCTCTGATAGGCAGCTACACACTATGAGGAGATTTCAGATAGGATTTAGAGAAGTATTACACAACTGTTTGTGTTAAAAGACAACGTGGAGTCAAAACAGACATTATTTAAGCCTCCAAAAAGAAGGATCTCCGCGCGGGTGCGTTTTGACGGACACTTCTTTATCTCATTATGTGTCCTGTATGAGCGAGATCCGGCCCACAAAATGCTTTCATGGGTCACATTAGTTTTTTTGACGCCTCCTCTTATCCCTTCCCTTCCCTCCCCTTCCCTCTCTCTCTCTTTGTCTCTCCTCCCTTCTCTCCTCCCTCTATCAGTCAGTGCGCCCGTTGGCACAGGAACGATTGAAAGTGACACGCTGATTAGAAACCCGCTCCGTTTGCGCCGATAAATCCCGCTACTGCTGTAAAAGTCCAACTCCGGTGTTTTGCTTTTTCGGTCAGGTCCACGTTCTGCGTTTTGTCTCCCGGGTTGTCTTGTTTCAGTTTCACCGGCTGCGTTTTTTGTTGTTGTTGTTGCGCTTTTTGCTTTTCTTCCGAGGATGAAGCCATGAGTTCAGAGGAGGAAAGACTTGTGCCACAGAGACGCGTTTTGACAAAAGCGTGAAACTAAAGGACGGGGAGCACGAAAAGTACATCGAAAAGATCAAGTTTGTGCGCGCGCTCCGGACCACAGACGACAAAGTCTCTTCTTCGCCTCTCCTTCCATCCTCCGTGCACCTCTCCACTCCGCTGCTTCGCGCGCTATTGTCCCCCCCCCCCCTTCCTTCCTCCCTTCCCTTCCACGCTCGTCCCACACTGTCACCAGTAAGTGACTTCTTGTGGATCTCCGGTCCGGTTCTCTCGTCCGAGTCCAGATTTCAGCAGCGTGATCCGCCGTGTGTAGGACGAACCACAGCCCAGCCCTGGATTCAATACTCCTGCTCAATGGACAGAGCCTCCTCAGCGGCCAGCAGCGCTACAGACACGCCGTAAACAGTGAGTAGTTCTGCAGCTCCATCTGCTCACCGCCAATGATTTAAAACTGCCCGTGAATTACGATATGAATTATATAAAAACAACCAAATAATCATTAGTGACATTGATCAACTAATAGAGAACTGTCCCTTTAGTTAATAACTCTATCTGATTTATTAAAATAATAATAATAATAATAATAATGTAATATTATTAAGTGCTATTATTGGATATTATTAGTGTGATAATAACATAGCATCCACCCAAACCATCTTTTTTAATACTACAATAATACTAGTTATTATTTTAAAAGGGAGTTAGTCATATTCTATAAGTTTTTACACATTGAGTCATGTTTACTTATTTGCATGCATGATCAAGTTCAGCTTCTTGGCACTGAAATAAAACATATTTCCGTCGCTATTAATATTATTTTTACAAAATATCAGTTGTGTTTAGTATTTTAAATATTATAAATATGCACAAGTTGTAGATACCTCAATAAAATCCCATATAAGTTATTAAAGAACTCAACCAGTTTATGAATATTCTGAAATATTTAAGGGGATGTTTTGCTCCTTTTTTTAAATAGCTATTTTGGAAGCTTGGCAGCGAGTGTTTTCATTTAAAACTTGTATTTATATATATGTATGTGTGTGTGTGTGTATGTGTGTGTGTGTGTGTGTGTGTGTGTGTGTGTGTGTTTGATAAGGCGAAAAGAAATCGTTCCAGAAAAAACAAGAAAACGTCCCAACATCACTTTGTGACTTTTTAACTTTTAAGAAAAATAATGAATTACTGTGAGAGGTGTTACTTGTGTTACTGGTTAACACGTGTGCACAGTTTAAATAACAGCAGCAGTTTTTTTATTATTATTTTAGTTTGTGTTCCATCGCTTCAAGCTGCCGGTAAACGGGACAGGTGATGAATAAAACATACCGAGGGAGACCGAGACGTGTCGAACACGCTGCGGCTGTTTCTTCTGCAGCTACACGGGCCTTTTAACCTCTGCAACACATGGGACAGTAAACACTCCGCCACCTCGGAGCACGCACACCTTCAGAGGGAGTGGAGGAAAGAAAGTAAAGGGGTCACCATGAAACATGAACATCACGAAGCTCAGGGCTGAAGCGGAAGTTTGGGCCTCCGGTCTTCTCTGAAACTGAAGCCAAATGCGGTGAAATGAGAAACAGTCGTTCTGCAGAGCGTCACGTCAGGAGCAATACTTTGTCGCGCACTAAACGTGGAGGCATCGAACACGCGGCATCGTGCAGGCCTGCATTCAATGATTCATTGCGAATACGAGCAGGACAGACGAAAACGTACATTTTCCTTCTAATTGTTTGAATCTCGTTCCTTTATTTCCTCTTCACACTGACAGCAGCGGCTACTCTCAGCCCCAAACTCTCCGACCTTTAAAAGAAAACAGCAGGCTGACTCTTCTTCTGCAAAAATAACACAAAAACCCACAAGGAAGACACACAGCGTCAATGTTTTCTCATCAAATCCAATGCGTGAAAAGTCAACTTCTGTTCACACAAACGTTACTATCTATTCATCTGAGCAGGTGAGGTGCGGACGGAGAATTTGTATAAAGCGCGACAGTAATTTGAAATATTCCCGATACACTACACCTCGACAGTCACATTAGACTAATAACAGAAAAAATACACGATTTTTTTTTTTTTGGGTCAACCGCGAGGAGAAACGGATTCGTCTCAGCTGCGCTGATGGGAGACTTTCTGGCCTTTCTGGTTAACGTTTGCTCACGTTTGCGCAGAGGAAGAGGAAGAGAGAGAGAGAGAGAGAGAGAGGGGGGGGGGGTTAAAGAGTTTGCTTATAGAAAAGAAATAGTGGGAAAGTCATATTTTCTTTGGCTTTTGCTGAGGATTCGTGTGTGCAAAGCTTTGAGCCTTTTTTTTTTTTTTTCATTCTGCCGCAAAGATGCGCCAATTATTTATGGTCTGCAATTTCATGCTTATAAAGCAGACTTTTTTTTGAGTAGCTAAAATATTATTTTATTTAATTATTTTCTAAATTCTGAAAACTCAATGCCACTTTATGTTCTGATAATCATAAAGAAACACAGATATTAACAAGTCACAATTCAATTCACACCAATAAATGATGAATCTTAACTTTAAACAGCTTTTGAGTATTTCAGTAACCCTCCCTCCCTCTTCTTCCTGTGTGAACCCAGCTATCTGTTCACACGTAATATGGGTGTGTCCACGCTATTAAACTGAAAAGATTAGATAGTGGAGGAGCTCAGTGGGAGCTAATGATGCTCCTCTGATGCTGTGGGCGTCACTCACTGATCTCTAATGTCCCCCGTTCAGCCTGCTGCGTATCTCCTCTTCTTCATGATAAAATAAAGTCTTTTTTTTTCTGAGTGTGTGACTGTGAAACCTCTGAGACCTGAGCTCCCTGTTATTCCCACTATGGTGAGGCTGGTGTGAGCTGTGGTGGATGGGTTTGGCAGTCGTGTGTGTGTGTGTGTGTGTGTGTGTGTGTGTGTGCAAAGTGAGCGTTTTCTTTGAGCAGCATCGTCGCTGTAAATGTCTGACGATATAACAGGAACACGTCATGATGCAATGCAACTTCAAAAGCGTCACAAAAGTTGCACTGGACGGCAGCATGTTGTGACGCTATTATTTTGTCCACACACACACACACACACACACACACACACACACACACATGTGCCGTATACATGCACATGTGTTTGCTCCACACACTCTTATTCGTCCCTGCTGTGTGTGTCTGTATTCTGAGTCAGTGTGTGGTCCCTGGAAGTGTTAAAGCAGAGAGTCTGTGTAGCGTGCTGGCTGTGGTTTGTGTGGCTTAGTGTGTGTGTGTGTGTGTGTGTGTGTGTGGGTGTGTATGTATGGATGAGTGTGTTTTAAGCATGCATCCTCTAGCTGGAAGGGCAAGGCTATAAACGCTCGCTGTTAACTCTTCATCCCATATTATCAAATGAGATGTTTACGAGGGAGCCAAACATGTTCACCAGAAGGCCTTCGTCTCGCCTCCTCACCCTGCTTATTTTCCTCTGTGTGTGTGTGTGTGTGTGTGTGTTTGAGCCCGAGGAGCCCCCTCCACAAGCTTCAAAATAGTTGTGACTGACAGTGTGTGTGTGCCATAAAGGTCTGTCTTCCCCTCACACCAACTCTCCCCACATCACAGCAACACATCTGATGGCCATAAACGGCAGATTCCACAATAATGTAACCTTCCCAAACAGCAATCATTTCTCATAAACAGCCACATAAAAAACTCTTGTGTTGTTCCCCTTTTTCTTTTCAGACGTTTAAAAACAGATTCTGCTTTTTTTGTGCTTCCTCCTAAAAATGATGTTCCCATGCAACATAAGTGCGTTGTGAATCACGTTTTAAGGGAAACGTGATTTGTCGCGGATTACGTCGAGGTGGTGCTCGGGTCAAAAAACACGGGACCGCTGTTCTTGTCCTGAGGGAACCTTTTGTTGCGTTTTAGTTTACATTTTGTAGTAATTTTAAGCTGAACCATGATGCTTTTCAACTAAACCTAAAAAAATGTGTTGCCTTAACTAAGTAATTTTGTTGCATTTCTCGCTTTGTTTTAATTCATTCTAAACAAGTTTTGTTGCGTAAACCTAACCAACTAGTTTGGTAGCGTTTCCTTTTGGTTTGTTTTGTTGCAATTTGAGAAAACACGTTCAGTAGTATGGGAACGTATTTGTGCAGGACACCAGTTTGCCTCCTGACTGGTCTGTCTGTCCCCTCCCTGTGCATACATGTATGCGTATTCAGTTTGACTGCAGGGCTTAATATCTCTCCCTCCTCCTCCTCCTCCTCCTCCTCCTCCTCTTTTATCTGCGCTGCAGAGCCAAGCATTAACCAAAGCTTAATAACCCTGCTATAAAAGTGCATCATCGTACGGGAAGAACGTCCGTGTACCTGCAATTGTCCTACAGAGGTCATGCCTCTCCCCCATTCTCTCTCTCCCCGGCTATCGGAGCTAATAATGCCCTCATAGGTCTCTCTCTCTCTCTCTCTCTCTCTCTCTCTCTCTCTCTCTCTCTCGCTCCGTCTGCTTTGCATGTCGGAGGCTCAACCCGTCATTAACGTAACGGTAAAAGAGATACCAGGCGATGCAGCTCTGCAGAGTGAGAGGTTAGTTGTATTTCTTTCTGACTCTTTGAGAGACGTTACTTTCATACATGTACACGTCGAACATCTTATCCTGCTGTTTGGCTGATTGCCTTCACTCCTCACCCACAATTATCCCTCCTGTACTCTCGTTTTAAGTCTTTAAGAGCGTAAGTGTGTGAGTCGCTGTTCTCCTGCACACTTATCACAATGTGATTACAGTGAAGTGTGTGTGTGTGTGTGTGTGTGTAAAAAAGGAGCACTTTTCTTTACTTTAGCTGTTGTTCCCCCTGAATCTTTATTTTTCATAAACGTCTTTCTTCATTGGAGGCCGAATATTAAACACAGCTGGACTTGTTTTTCCAAACTTAAATCCAGGTGTTGCAAAAACAAAATAAGGGAGATGGAGATAAAAAATAAATCAAGAAAAGTAAGATTAAGGTGACACACTACAGGTATAAGCATAGTTTTTAATGCACGGAACAATTTAGAGATTTCGTCGCTATTTTGCTTCATTAACATTTTTTCTTTCAGACTAGTGGAGAGAAAACATCCAAAATACACATTTAAGTGTTTATTTAACTACTTTGTCTATTTGTGTCTGTAGATTTCTGCTAAATTCACCAAAAGTTACCTTTAAATAACACCTCATTTCCATACTTAAACATAACATTTCATTACATTTGAATGCCATTTTACAAAACATCTCTTTAAAGGCTGTTTTCTCTCTGATCCAGAAATCTCCACTTCAGTAGCTCTTACATACACCAAACTTTACAGTTTTATATTCATATTCTATATGCTGAAGGTTTTTACAGAGGGGGTTGTTCATATATCATTCATAGCCTGAGTTATAGAACATTTTATTACTAAAAACATGGATTTTGACAGTATTTTGGGATTTATAGAGTGATACAAAGAGATATCCAAAATCCCCTCTGTACAAACCTTTGACTCTAATATGTCAACAACATGAAAGAAGAATTTTGAGGCTGGCTTTATCCAATGTTTAGATTTGTGTTTTGGAAATTTTAATAACAAAATTCATCATTTCAGAAAACTTGTAACACAACAAAAATAATTGTCTTAATGTAATGAACCAATGGGAACGTTTCATGGTGGCATCTATAAGTGAAACCTTTCCACCTGTCTCCCTTTAAACGACTTTAATGAGTTTAAGAACATGCAGCCTTCATGGCCGCCGTCATTACACCGTACGTCTCTCAAATGAATGGGACAACCAATCGGTGTTTAGACTGGCTTTGAATTACACGTTGGCCTCTGTTTGTGTGTGTTTATGTCTTTGAGCCGGCCCAGTTGTTTAGAGGTGTGTTTGTTGTCGTGTCCCGCTCTTCCATTTCTTTGGGCGTGTCTGCATTTTCTTTTGCTCTGCAATCTTGTCTTTGGCCCTCTCGCTGTGTATTTGTTATGTCTACAACGTGTAATAATGAGGAACTCCATAGTGGCTTATCATCAAAAAACACAGAGGTCGTGCCGGTATCGGGAGCAATGTGGGACAAACGGAGCAGAGTTTGGGTTTTTTGTTTCTTCACATCTGACCGTCTCAGAGCAGCAGATACAGCAGATTATTTAGTACTTATTTTTTTATTGATTAACAGGTTTTAAAAGAAAGGCGTGACAGTTGACCAGAGAAGCAATCAATTGGGAAACGTGTCATGAACCCTCTTCTTATCAAAATGACATTACATTTGTTACCGGTCTCCATAGCAGATATGCAACAGCAACTCTTATCGCGTCTTTATTAACTGCTCCAACTATCGCAGGCCTTATCAAACAATGCACCTCAGATGGATTTAGGATGAACACGATAACCATTTCAGGCTTTGAAGGCTGATACGATCCAACAGAACGCGCTACATGCCGACGCTATTGTAAGGTTATTGCTCAACACGCCGTAATAATTACATTAAATAGATTAACATGTATCAGTCTGAGACTGTGGATGTTTGTGAGGGAATGCCCAGATTATTGTTTAAATGTCAGGTATGAAAACACATAGAAAGAAATGAACCAATCAATCACATAAGTAAGTGTGTGAGCACATACAAGGAATCTGCTGCTCTCATGCTGAACATACTCCGATAGATGTTTATGTTTACCTTTGTTTTTCCTGTACATCTGACTACTATGAACAGATATAAATATATAAAAAAGTTTCTTTATATATATTAGTGGTTTAACAAGCACGCAGCTCGATCACGGTTTTGGTTCAGTTTGTTTTGCACATTAGGGACAAGAAAAACATTTCCAAAATACTCCAAAAAGAACTCCAAAATATATAACGGTTCATTATTTTACGGTTCGGTTTTGCATCCTTAAAATAGTTACGTGTGTAAAACAAGAACACAATGTAAACAGTAAGACAATAGTGCAACAAATGCTGGAATAAATATATATGATTAATGTAACAGTTTGCTTTATGAACATGAGTTGTGGCGTAAACAGCGATGCGTATGTTTATAAAGGTAGTGATGGTATTAACATGTTAAAGAACAGTGAGTATTTAAACTATGAAACACTTTATTTCTGATTTAACTCTTTCATATATTACATGTCATTATATGTTAGAGTATAAACAAATCTGCATACTTACACTCATAAAACTATTTATCTCTAAGTGCTTAACTGCTGAAATGAGACGGCAGCTGTAAGAAGGACTAAAAATCTCTCACATCATTTGCAGTTTGTTTTTAAATCCATTGATCCTGAAACCAATAGAAGCTGAATCCTAAGTTTAAAGCACCATCTACAGTAATGTACTGTATAAAAACAGTGATTGAAGCGTTAAATGTTATGTTTTTTACGTCATAAAAACTGCAGCGCCGTCACAGATCGTCCAAATGACTTAAATGACATCAAACCTTTTGCAGATGACTTTTAATTAACTGTTTCCAGCTCTAATTATGAGACATCGTTGCATTTCGTTGGCGGTTGAGCTAGTTTTACTTTGTATACAGTTTAGTTCAGTTGTTCCCAACCTACGGGGTCGGGCCCCTCCAACAGGTCACCAGATAAATCTGAGGGGTCGTGAGGTGATTGATGGGAGATAAAATCTTTTTCATGTTTCTTTTTTTCCCTGTAAGGAGTCGCACATGTTTAGGAACCACCTCTTTAACAATGTGTCTCTAAACTCGTCCATACATTTTATTCTTAATCTGAAATGTAAATGACGTCACTAAAGCAATACAAATAAATGGATTTCTTTCTAAAGGGGAGTAGAAGTATAAAGTAGCATTAAATGGAAATACGCAAGTAAAGATTTACCATCTCAAAAATTGAGAAATTTATTTTAGGACATTCCGCATGTCATGATAAGGCATTTTAGGCTTTTCGTCATTTTAAGCCACATTGTTATCGTTGAATGTCCACAGTTAGGTTGTTTGAAAAACATCATCGTTGGACTTAAAATAAGTACGTAAACTAAGTAAAACGTAAACAAAGTCACATACATCTGTAACGTAATGTCTAAATAACTCAACTACACTTTGAGACACCTGTCTCCTGGTTTAAAGTCCTGTGTCTGTTTGTCGTCCTCACTTCTTTACACTACATCACTATCAGCCATTACAGACCAGGCAGAGTAAGACGACTCGCAAAACGACAGAATGGGCTTGTCACAACACCGCAAACGCACAAGCAGCAAATCCATTAATAAACACTTCCTGTTACCGCACGACGTTGTAATACTTGCTGTTGTTGATGCTGCCTTATCTCGGGGGGGGGGGGGCACCACGTGAGCGAGAGATTAGATGATGCTGGGAACCTGAGTTTCTGTTATAAAGTGTGTGTGTGTGTGTGTGTGTGTGTCCCAGGTCAGATGGTGAGATGTCGGTGAGGTGTTGATAGGGATCGTCAGCAGCGGGTTAGGACCTGCCTCTGATAAAGGCAGATTCTCTGGAGGATTATTTTTTAAAATAAGAAATGAATTCTCACTTTCTGTTGAAGTTTTACAAGGCAGGTAAAGTTCCACTTCTCGTCCCGCTGAAGAGCAGCGCAGCCAGTGAATTCCCTTCAATGTTGTGTTTCATATCCAGTTGTCCTTTATTGTAGCTGCGACTTTGTCAGCGGCTAGATTTATTTGCAAAAGCCTTCCTTTTTTCTCAGCGAGCCTCACATTGTGAATTATAGCCACTGTACTCCATTCAAACCCATTGCTTTCCACTCAGTGCAACTCTCTGAACTTCTTTTCTTTTTTATTATTATTAAACTCCACTTACATTGTTTTGGCCTCTTTGCCTCCCACACTTTTTTAATCACGCCAAAGCTAATGTTTTTCATTTATTATACGTTTTGAAATGTTTTTTCAGTCTGTGGTTGTGGCGTTGTTGTGCAAGAGTCGGTACAGAAGGTAGAGACGGAGAGACCACACAAAACATTGTCTTTTGTTCAGAGTTACGACAGCTGGAGCAGTAAAAGCTGCAGAAATATTAAAAAAGCGAGGGAGGGAGGGAGGGAGGGAGGGAGGGAGTTGCAGTTTCTAATCAAGCGCTGTGGAAAATGCCACACTCAAACAATAACCATGGATTCTCCCTCATTTGTTCTGCTGGATTGCTGGCCAATGTCACTCAGTACAGAGACCCTCTGTGTTTTTTCCACTCCCCAAATCTGCTCACTAACTTGATTTCCATACTTTCTCTCTTCACCATTTTATTTAATTCTTTTCCACGGACAGTTTTCTAATCGCTCTCTCTCTCTCTCTCTCTCTCCACTGAGGGTCACACATGCTGGCAGATATTGTCCAGGGGCTCGTATGTAAATAAAAGCCGGCTGCTCTTTCACACGCTGGCATGTGTCCCCCGTCTGGCCTGGCAGCGTTTCTAATGGCATTACCCCGTATTAGACGTTTGGCTGACGCGCTCCCTTATCAGGGGACACGCCGAAGTTCACGCGCCCGCTGGATGTGTAGATGTTTATGTACTCATAGATATTAAACACAAACACACACTGTCACGGTGTAGTTTACACTCCCAACAAAAACGCTGATAACAGACTGTCTCTCTCCATCGTCTTCTTCTGTCTCTATTTGTCTCTGTTTCAATTCTTTAATTAAATCTTACACACCTGCCACTTAAAGGAAGTTATTCCATTCTTTTCTGACCTTCAACAAATTCCATGAAAAGACCAAAACCGTCAATGTCTTCGTCCAACTCTGAATATTTAACTTTCATGTCTGTAGCACTTAGCTTCAAGCTCATTTATTACTGATGACATAAATGTCTAAAAAATGTGTCGCTAATATAAAGTTTAATTTGAAAAAAAGGGTACGTTTTGTCCTAAAACCTCATTATTTCTTAGCAAACGTTCCTCAAACAGGAGGAGATATTTAATTTGTTGGGGACGATTCATTGTTTTTGGTATTTTCATGGGATTTGTTGACAATAATAACAATTTAAAAACAGAATATCACCAACTTTAAGAGTTGAACTCTTTTCACTTTTAACAATTCCGACCCTAAATGAATTTCCCTTAAATGTTTTCCAGACTCGTTCTCTCTGGCTGGAGCTCCTCTGGGGATCTGGAGGAGGATGGAGCGAGGAGGGGAGAGTCCCATCACCCAGGACAGTCCCGAGCGGAGGGGAGGCAGCCCGGACCTCAGCGGCCTCCCGCCGCCGGGGAAGAAAGGCCGGCTGGAGCTCAACGGGAGCCCCACTGGGCCACGCATACGCCACAACGGAGCCCCGCTGAGGCCCCTCGGAGGTAAGCAACATGTTTGTAAAGAGAGGCTTTGTTGGTGTTTATAACTGAAGAGATTCATTTCAAAGCCACTAACTCCATATTAGTGGGCTTCAATCCACCTGTAAGGAGACAGAAACGTCAGATCAGCGGAGCGATGAGGAGACCGTAACTTTCCTCACATTGATTCATGATATTTCCATCACGTTTTCTTGGTTTTCCATCATTTGAGGTTTGACTGTCACCTCGTTGCACCCTCCTCTTCTGCAAAGGTCTCAGGGCTCCCAACTAGGGAGGCACCGATCCAACTTTTTCAGTCCCGATAGCGATACCTGGGCTCCGGGTATCGATCAGATACCAGTGTTTAATCAATACGCTGTATGATTCACTGTGTGGAAGAGACTCAGATCACTTCTTTTATCCGTAAGGCTTGAATTAAACATTGCTTTCATAACTTTGTAAAACAAAATGTAACAAATTAAAATAATGACTATTGTCAAGGAGTGGACCGATATCTGATACTAGCATCGTTGCATCTTTACTTTGCCATCAATGCTTCCTAATAGTCACGTAACAGTAGGTCAAGAGATGCATTAACTAGCTCTCTTTTTGCAGATTCTCTCGGAATTTCCCTAAAAAAAGCAAATGACGACACCTCAGAGCAGCTGTTGCCGTTTCACTCAGGTGTGTCGGGAGGTTTTTTTGAGCAGTAAACCAGAGACGGCTTCTGGCTCTGCATTGAGCCGCGTCCTGTAGCCGAGAGTGGAGTTTGGCTCGGTGTTTCTGCGCTGTTAATCTATAAGCCTGGGGGGAACTGTATAACAGGCTCACCAAATAAAGCAGATTGCTCCATATAAACAAGATTTATTCAACTCACTCTGGTTTATCGATTCCTGCATTCACTGTGAAAGTTGTTTCTTGTTTATGTGTGTGTGTGTGTGTGTGTGTGTGTGCACTTATCCCTCTATCTGCGTTTGTGTTGCTGTATGTTTGCAGAAATGTCTCTCGACTTTTTCCTTAAATTTAGATAGAAATCATTTCTACACTGTTTGACTGAATCATAAATATATTCTGTTCTTGTTCCAACACGCTATTTATGTAAATTGTTTTTATTTTACACTGAAACATTCAATCAAAGATGCAATGATCTTAAGGCTGCACCATCCCATCAAACGGAAATATTCGAAATTATTTTATATGCATCTGGCCTAAAATTCATCCTTGAATATTTCTGCAAAGCTCTGGGATCTTTTCTAGAATATGAAAGAGACATTTCTGAGGGTTTGAACAGCGCTCGGCTGCACATTATGAGTAAAGACGGATCCGTCTGTAGGAAAAGAGGTTAACAAATCAGCATGGAGCTCAGATTTGACCACAGTAAGAGGAGTAAAAGGAGAAGAAAAAAAGTGTTGAAGTGAGAGAATGAATGTTTAAACATAAAGAAGAACACATTTCTGTGCTGAGGGAAGTCGAGGGAGGGACTGAGGGAGAGGAAGGAGGAAGGGGTTTCCTGCGCTGAGCGGATGGTTGGCCTGTAATAATGACGGGTTGTCTTTGAAGACAGGAAACTCGACGTGTCTCCTCCAAACCACACTGCTGCCACGAGGAGGGGGCCACACACACACACACACACACACACACACACACACACAACATATGTCCACACTTACAAACGTCTACGCTGGGACACTCACACCCAACAAAAGCTGCCAAAACACACACTAACACCACACACCCACGCGCACACACACACACACACACACACACACACACACACACACACACACACACACACACACACACACACACACACACACACATCTTATTTTAATATCCCAGTTCACTCATCCCCATACATATTAGAGGGATTAGAGGTTTTGAGGCAACATCGCATCATCCAAACCAGATCACACGGAGTCAGCGGGCAAATCACAGGACACTGGATATGAGAGAAGACAGACTGAGGTGGAGACGGAGGGTCGAGCGAGATAGGGCCAGAGAGGGGGGGAGAGAGAGGGGAGCGCTGGTCGGAGGGAGCTGCTCCGTGTTGACAGTTATATTTCCCTGTTGGGGGAAATTCACTTACTTGAATTGGCACAGTGCTCCAGTGTGTAATTCACTCCATGAGAGCCTGGAGGACTGGGAGCAGAGTGATTAATGAGGAGGAAATAGAAATATAGGAATTGACTGATTAAAACAACGGGATGGATCGGGGGTAAGAACGAGTGGAGGGGGGGGGGGGGCGATACAACATGCACCTCCATGAAAGAGCATGTGTGAGTGTGTGTGTGTGTGTGTGTGTGTGTGTGAGTGTGTGTGTGTGTGCGTGCTCGGTATTGTGTGGTATCCATGCGGTTAAACACATTGCCGTGCCCTGTATTATTAGTGCTGGGACGCTGCCTAATGCTCTCACTCCATCATTTCTTCAGAGAGCTTTTAATTAATTAGTTGACAGGTGGCCCGAAACCAAAAGCCTTTTAGGAAAAAGGGTTCATATTGAAGGGGAAGGATTGATATTAGTGCAGGGAGCCAAAAGGACACGCGGATGCTGGGAATCGGCTACTTGATGTACTTCAAATACTGAGCAGGAAGAGTGAGTGCTTGTCTCGATTTTAAATGTTCAGAGTCTCTATTTTTAGTGATGTAGATAATAATTCATTCAAATTATTTCATATGTTATACGCGTAATCTTATAAAAGTATAAATTGATTTATTTGTCACGCAACTTGCGTAATGTAGTAACGGCACTTCTGTTGTTATTTTAACCCAAACCACAATCTTTGCATGAACCTAACTAAGTAGTTTTGTTGCCATAACCTAACTGAGTCGTTTCCTGTGAAGGCGGAAGTTTATTTTGAAAAGACTGCATGCATGCAACGAGAGGAAATTGACACGTGTTGCGGTCCTTCGTAGGACAATGCACAAAAAATGAGGCCAGAAACGGATGGAAGTTTGTGTTAGTTTGTGGTCAGTGGCCACCTGTTTCAAAGAGATAGGGGGCAGCATTTCACCTCCAGTACTGGCTCCATATAATCTAAAATTCAGTCATCAGTTATTGAAAAAATAAAGCCAACCACCAGCTAACAGCAGGGCAAGAATATGCTAAATTCAACCAAACTGCTGAAACTCTGAGAGCCGGTCCAAATAACCCGATCTTAAAGTCGTAATGTGTGGCGTCGGCCTGTAGTGTGTTTACTGTGACACTAACCAGAGGCTCTACGGTAACTTTACCTCCTGAAAGTTTATTTATTGACTTGAGTCCAAGCTGGCAGAGACGAGGGAATGACTCAAGTTTTTGTTGCGTCCTCGCTCCAAAAAAACACTGAAGGTCCCTCCTCCTACAGTGGGACACATTTTAAAGTTTGCATATTTCCATAAGTTGTCACCTTCTCTGACAGAAAGACGTCAATGAATACATGTTTGAAATAAAAATCCGCCGTTGGTTTAGTTCTCCACACATTGATTCAAGATGAAGATTTGGCTTCACATAGTGACTGTTCGTTAGAAGCGTCACGCCATCAACGTGTCCTAAAACCCGGTCGGCAGAGAAGGTTGTTGAGTCTGTCATTGGTTCATTTACATTAGTTTTGTTTGCCTAAACCACATCAAACTTTAACCATAGTGGTGGCAGATCAGAGCGAGTGATTGTTTTAAAAACGGTGCTGGAAAACAATATCGTCTTGACGAGACGAGCTCTTCACTTATCTGAGTTGTTCTGAATGACAACGACCTGTTTTGTCATTTAGGTCATTTAGTTTTCTGCAGAATTTCTGCAGAATAATTAATATAAATATTAAAAAGTTTTCACCTGAACTTGTGTTTTGTCTGATGTGGTTTTAATAAAGAATCATGCAAATACTGTGGAAAATGTGTCAAGGCGTGGTGTGCGTGCATGGTTGGAGAGCTTC